>NC_051142.1:9067937-9105827 GCF_014839805.1 Manduca sexta | reverse complement strand
TTGTTGACTCGGTGCGCTGTACGCTATGATGCGTCATATGGCAGTCGGGTTTCGTGTTACTCGCGGCGAGCTTCATGTGACCTAATGATTGATATTCCTGCATAAATAATTTATAATCTTTTTCCATATTTTCTTGTTGAATAAATTTTCGTTCTAACGTTCGAAATTGGGCGAGAGCCTTTCCCTTTGAACTTCCTAGATCCTTTTCGAAATTGCTCTTCATTGGTAGCCTTACTACGTATCGACCGTCATCTCGTCGAGTAGTGGTCTGCTGGTAGTATTCGATGCACTGCTGGTCTGCCGCCGATATGTGTGATTCTTCAGCAATATCTTCAATCTCCCAAAATTGTTGAATTTTGTCTATGTTATTTAAAACGATATTGCATTGAGTGTTTTCTGCGCTGCCGCTTAAAATCCAACCTAGGCGCGTGTTTTGCGCAATAGGGAAACTTGATCTCCTCTGCATATTCCGTCCAATAAAACTAATGAATAAATATCAGCTCCTAAAAGAAGGTCGACTGGACGACTGATATTAAATTCAGGATCTGCGAGTGTAAGATTATCCAAGAAAGACCAAGCTGGTTTTGTGAATGAGTGACTTGGTAGATTCTTGATTAAATTTTTCATTATGTAAACGTCTGTGTCAAAGTCAAAACTATTGTTCATTGCTGAACATTTGATATGCATTAGTCCTTTGCAGTTACTTTCCTTTGCACCGACTCCAAAGATTACACCTTGGCATTTTTGACGTGGCAGCCCCAACAATTGTGCTCCATTCTCAGTTATGAGTGAAGCTTGCGAGCCTTGATCTAATAAAGCACGCATTTTCAAGTATGATCCATCCGGGGTTTGAACCTTGACCATAGCAGTGGCCAAAAGTATCTCGGGTATGTCTTGCTGTGACACGTGAGTGTTAGTTCGGACCGCTTGCGTGGATTCCGATTTCATAGTGTTCTTTGATGGTACCGCGCTTGAACTTTGATCGGGTTGCACAAACGCGTCATGCAATAGCGTGTTATGCATTTGATTGCACTCACGACAGGTTTTGTTGGAAATGCACTCTTTGCCTTGGTGACAATAGAGACCATTTTGGCATAAATTCAGTTTCGATACGGTTCTGCGTTTATGTACAGGCGACATTTGTAAAAATTGTTGACAGTAAAAAATTCCATGATCGTTTGTTTTACAAATAGGACATTTATAAAATTTTGTTAAATGTACATTCTTGGTGTTTCCAAGTTGCAATGTGCTGCGACCTTGTGTCGATGTTGATTGCTTCACATTGATATTGTTTGAACTATGATATTTATGCCCTGAGTTGGTCGATAATTTTGACCGCTGTTGCGTGTCATAGACTTGTTAATCTGCTTGCGACTTGAAGACTCCAGGGTGGTAAAAGTACTCTCTAGATACGCTAAAAATTCTTGCAAATTTGGTATGTCTCGCGGATTTTTACTGATGCGATATATTCGTTATGGGTTTCTGCATCTAATTTTTGACATAAAAGATGGATGAGTAATGGATCCCATGCGTCTACATCTATTCCTAAGTTTCTGATAGCGTTGAGACTTTCTAGAACAGTGTCATGCATTTTCTTGATGTGATACAATGATGATCTTGGCACGACAGGGATGCTGAGTATGAGTTCTATGAGCGAATTTAAAATTAATCTGTTGTTATTATATCTGCGGTTTAAAATTTCCCAACAGATGGAATAATTGTCTGATGATATTGATAGATGCTGGATGAGCCTCTCGGCTTCCCTCGCACTTTTGATTTGAGAAACTGCATCTTCTGTGCATTTGAAAGAGTAGGATTCTTGTGAATAGATTCCGTGAAAAGATCCTTGAAGGAAGTCCACTGATGATAATTGCCACTGAAGTTTGGCACATCTAACTGTGGGGTTGACTGTTCAGTATGTGTCACAGACCACATCTTTTTGTTGATAGAGGTTATGATGTCTTTATATATTTTTTCATATTTGAAAAAAGTTGCTTCGTACTTCGGGTCCCTACCGCATAATTCGCTGTCCAATTCCCAATGAGCGGAATCTATAGCTGACCAACGAGTTTCGATAGAGCGTAGAAGGTGATCAAACTCCCATTTTTCGGATATTTGCTCGATATTGATATTTGATACGGTGTGTTCAAACGCCTTAAAGTTACTGCTTTGCTTGCGCAGCATTTCATCGGTTTTGCTGTTGATGCCACGAGACTGAGCCGATGAACCCTGTCCCAGAGGCGGTTGACCGCTTGGAATGGCCAGCGGTGTAGCTGGTTTGATAAGAGGGTGGAGGGCCTGCTCTCCTCCCTCGGCTGATAGTTTTCAATAACTCCTCTTATGTTGAGGAACCTATCTTTCGTTAATTCGAATTGGTTAGACGTAAAATAACTATGAGACTTGATACCTAATCCACACAGCTTAACATGATTTGTTTGATATTCGTGCCAGTAACTATCAAGCGTATCGAGGCGACGCTTGATATATTCAGCAGTTTTCCGGTCTGCCCCATCTTTTTTGAAATTTGTATAGGTTTGCTCAATGGCAGCGGAAATTTGCTCTTGAGTTGCTAATAGATCCTCCGTGTTGGACATCTTGATATGATATAATTTGATGTGATATTAAAAATAGAACAATCTTACTTGAAATATGCTGATATATGATAAGATCCTGGGCTGCTGATTGCTTCCCGGGAACGGCGGTTGATGTTGATAGAAGATGCTTATGATAAATGCTGATATATCCTCTGATAGCACAGTCCACTCACATGTAACACAGAGTCACGTTGCACTGAGTCCACGTTTTTACTGATTCATACACGTGGCTTTTTATTTCGGTAAGCCAAAATGCTCGAAGGACCAAAAGTTATGTACGGTGCGTACAGTATCTTTATGATAGAATGATATTATTGTTTGTGAGAATGAGAGAAAGTCCTTTTTTGATAGAAAATATATATATTGAAATACTTTGATAAAATGATAATGAGTACGCGCGGAATGATTGATGACCGAATGCGAACTGATTGGACAATATTATGATACTATGACAATTCAAACGGCGTAAAATGCTGATGATACAATTTGTACGTGCTTGCCCGTACAAATATAGTGACGAGATTATTACCTATATACTAGCTTCTGCTTATAGATAGCCTCGAGTCTTAAACTGGAATAAAAATACCTGTTTATGTGCTGAATTTCATACAAATACGTTCAGCAGATAATGCTTGATGACTTAATGAACATTCGAACATCATCACTAACTATAATTTTAATTTAGATTATATACTATAGTAATTCTGACCCTGTATTGTTACTCACTTCTGGATGACCCGTATCCTTTGATACTGAGAACGTCTAAGGGTTGGTTTTTCAATTGTCACATCAAAGTTATCCATTGAATAAGTTGTTACATTATGAATAGAGAAATTAATCAACTTATCTCTTTAGTCAATGACGGCAATTTTTAATGTGTTCAGAAACAACCTTTAGTAGATTTATATTAGTATTTTGTCTAATGAATGATGCTGTACAGGTGACTTGCCGCGGCCGCGCAGTAAAGGCGAGTACGTGTTCGTGATAGCGCAGTTGCTGTTCGGGCTGTTGTTGTTCGCCACGGTGCTGGGCCACGTGGCTAACATCGTCACCTCCGTCAGCACCGCCAGAAAGGAGTTTCAGGGTGAGTATATTTTTATAGCTAAGTACTGATTAATTTTCTGAATTGAGCTGTTACACTAACTCGTCGGGGGTGATGCGTTGAAAAAAAATATAATGTGTATGCATTGCGTACGGTTATTGAAGTTATTGTTGGCTCCTATTGATCTCCGTTTCGTCAAAGGAAGACTAAATATCTTTTTTAACATCCTAATATATTGAAATGGCTAGAAAAAATGATTCGAATATATTTTTTTTCCACCAATGGGTCGGCGTAACCATATTAAAAGACTTGTTGCAAAACCGATATGGCTAGGCAGTTTATGGTAATACCCAAACAATTTCGACCCGCCTTAGGAATTTTCAATTTAAAGTCAAAAATAAATGCCCGAGCAAAAAAACTTATTTATTACTAAGAACTTATTTATTCACAATAATAAATTTAGCACAAACGATATAGTTAAGTTAGAGAGCGCCGGGGCCTGCGCAGGCGGGATCCTCCCTGTGTACCCTCATATAAAATTATCGCGTATATTTCTTGGCACAGTCCCCAGCTCCTCATTTAATGTTCTATATCCAGTTATGTTTAAAACACCCTTGGTGCTTTCAATTAATAAATTAATGTTATCATTTATTGAACTGCCATTTATACGCGAAAAGTAATAGAAGAAATGTTGAGTTTTATTTATAACAGTAACAGAAATATCCGCGTCGTAGAGCGGTTTTACCGAGTTTCAATCTCCGTGATACATTAGGTAGTTAACACGATAAATCATGTGAGCGCGTGAGGAGGTTCAAATAGGTCGTGCGACAATGTCGGGCAAGGGGCGACTCGGCGTGGCGCGGCTGTCACAT
The DNA here is from genome assembly GCF_014839805.1 of Manduca sexta. Taxonomy (NCBI): domain Eukaryota; kingdom Metazoa; phylum Arthropoda; class Insecta; order Lepidoptera; family Sphingidae; genus Manduca; species Manduca sexta. Next base: position 9,101,319 of record NC_051142.1, on the reverse strand, counting down.
TAGCGTACTAAGCAGGTAAACGTGCGGGCACGTGCCTCCGCCGCCACCACCGACACCGCCGCCGCCGACACCTCTACGTGTGTCGTCGCTCGCTTTCATCCGCCCGACCGCCGCACCGCGCCGCGACTACAAACCGACCCATTCATCTCAATAAAACTATATTAACCACCTTGATAACTTTAAGCATTTCTGCCGAGTGTTCCTTTGTCGTGCCATCCCAAAGACCTTCGGTACGATCTTGTTTGTGATCGATAGACAGATAGCAAGGATAGGACGTGTATTTTAAACACAGAGGCGGTGGCAAAGTGTCAACAACTTTAATTAGCGCTGCAGCTCGGTTGAAAAGACAATGGCGCCGCTATGGCAGAAAGCAGGCTGAATCCGTGACCTTCCTCGGCGGCGCTGCAGCGAAATAGGTCAGCGGCTTGAATGCTATAAATAGCTCGGCGAAAGTCGGGCGCCGCGCCCCATCCCAACGGGAGTGCGCGTCCCGCGCGCGTCCGCCCGACATCGATCCGCGCCCCATGCGCCCGCCGCCGCTCGCCGTTTGCCGCTCGCCGCCGTCGTTCGCCGTTCGCCGCTCGAGCCTACCATTCGACAATTATAATTGATGTTCGCGTTGTTTGTCCGGTCCCGGCGTTGGCGGCACAGCCTCTGTTCTGGTGCTCACGCTGCCGGCTCCACACACACAGAACAGACTCTCTGAGCCGCTTGTATCCGGTCAGAATATCCGAGACCTCCACATTTCATCTATTTGTCTTAATTAATGTATTTTATTCAACTATGTAAATCAATACATCATTGATTGACTAAAAAATTTTTACAATATTGAATCTTTTGACAGGTCTATTGACAGTGTTTGATTTTATGTTATTATTGAAAATTAGACGCAAATATCCATATTATTATAATAACGAGATTTTTGTTATCTGGAACACAGGCGGAATTCAGTCAGATCCTTAAAAAAAATACAAATAACATGTGATACTTAAACGATTTTAATCTAAAACTTCTTTATTCATCTTATTAACATAAATCTAGAGAAATAACGTTTTGAATTGAAAATATTATTTGCTTTAAAATACTGTTACGGCCACAGTAGATTCAATCACACGTTTATTTAATTAACACGGTTATTGAGTGTCGATAACATTCATTCATGTTAATTAAAATCTCTTAATAAAACGGGAATATATCGTTGATAGGCAGGCCGGTTTGTACGTGGCGTTTTATTTTTAACTCGTTTGAGCGTAAAGTCCGTGACTGCGCTTTGGCCGCGACCCCTAACTTCGGCAAATACGACATCAAGTATACTTGTGTAACTTTCCCTCTTCCACTATTCAATATTTATTCTGGTAATGTCACTAAATGTTTTACTTTTATTTCCTTTGATTCCTTTAAATGTATTTAGGCTATTTCCTCTGTACTCATGTGAGTTTCTAATTTCGTGTTAACATTATGTTTTTATCGTAAATGGTATTGGCGTTTTTGTTATTATGGAATCACAATGGTATTGAAGATTTAATTCTTATTATTTTTAAATATTTTGACGCTTTTGATAATTCCATAAATCATCGTAGTAATTAATGTTAATGTAATTTAAATTCTAAAATTCAATAAACCTACATTTATGGTAAACACGTTTTGTTAAAAAACAAATAGTAATTACCCCTATTCTAATTATTATAACATTAAACGTGATGAACGCAATATACCTATAACCTATCTGATATCTCATGTAATGTATTCCTTTAAAAGTTGTGACCTGAAATTTAAAATGCTTTAGATCTACACAGGCTAATTTAGAATGAAGACGACAAAAGATCTGGGTCTGTACTCTGTAGGCAAGATAAATGTACATGGGATCGGTCGCGTGTATGGGGGTGTGTGAAAAGATTTATGAGTAAGCATAAAGGGAATTTGAGAGCAGAGCGAAACGTACTCACACAAGTACGTGGTCTGGTTTGATGTCGACAGATAGCGAGAAATCAGAGTGGTTTGTTAATGTTTGTGGACGTGTTTGATATATTTTGGATGCAGGTTTAGCAGGAATCCAATAGGGAGTCAGGAATTGTCGTCGTAGGATCGACCGAGCGGCCGACCGATCGAGGCGGACCTAGTGTAAACAATTGCATGCACTTGCTCCTACACTAAGTGCCTAGTTTATATTCAAATTGCTAGATGCGTCCTGTCATCAAACTGTGTACGCAGCCGTTGCTTCACACTACCTACCTTGTTTATATTCCACATTTTACATAATACGAGAAAACAGAAGGTCTTACGGATGAAACGTTGTTTTTGTGCGAAAGCTTATGTTTGTTTGTATAGTTTTATAAATATAGACAGATGTTTCTTAATGTTTCGTTCAACACATCTATCGGTATTATTTTATTGCTATTATGTTCTAATTGTTATTATCTCGACATTTATTTTATATTCAACGCGCTATAAATGGTGTAGTTGGTTACTTTTTTTTAAATACATTTATGAAAAACGTATGTCATCCAAAATGTAATGGAAAAAACCAGCAATAAGTAATTGATAAGTTATAAAACTTTGAAATAACAAATAGAAGTTATAAATAACGCGATAACCCTACCACGTCCCTACTTTTGCTCACAACAATATTTAAAATATGAATAACTGCTATGTTTTTACTGATATCACAGAAGAATTTATTTTTCATATTTTTCTGGTATATATTAAATACTGTACGAATTTAAACTCTGGAAATAACCCTATTGTGTTATATTATATTGCAATTGAATTGAATATATAAGAGGGACTACCCTCTGGTATATAGTAGTGTGTGCACTATTGTGTATAAGTATGTCATTTATATTTTATTTAATGCAACGAAAGTATACGAAGCTACATTTTTTTCCTAATGAATTTACTGTTAGGAGAAGTACTTTTAATTAAATTTCACCAGGCCCTATTTCAAAATTTTTCGACGCAATTTTATAGCCTTAGTAAGTAGTAGGTACTATGATATTGAATAATAATTTACCTTTTTGACTCTGGTTTATTTAATAAAATACAAACGTATCTTATTTTTTATTTAAGTTTTGTCCATTGTTAACATGTTTACGAAACATTTACATACTGTAACATCGACAGTATACAATTAAGAATTATCTCCACTGATACCGTCTATATTTGAAATTTATGCCAAAAAGCTCTAGGGACAGCATTCATTACCCTATAATTTTGTTTCGAAAATATTCGCGTTTTGCTCGACGCTGACTTAATATTCATCATTTAACGAAACATAACGTTTTGCAAAATTAACAAGGTTCATTTTGCTGAGTTCCCAAAAGTATGGTGAAACAGAATGTAATGTAGCGAGGGGCGCACGTGGCTTAGGTCCGAGCGGATGGCGCGGCGTCACGGCGGTTGGCGTCGCTTGGCGGCGAGGCCGGCTCCGACCGCACTCCCGCCACTATGTTTGAGGAAGATTAAATTACTTCAAATGTCGGGGTACTAATAACTCCTCGTTCACTTTATACAAAGTAAAGGGTTGAAGTGTTCCAAAGAGGGCTCATTTTTGTGTAGGCACGTTTAATGTTTGCGTTCGTAAACTGCTGTCCCTTGTCTCGCTTGCTTAGACTCACTAGCCGAAACAATGTCCTTTAATTAAATGTTTTGAATTACATGCAATGGCATCTGCAAAATGAAATAAAGTTGATTCGTAGCTATGAATGTTTCGGGAAGGGTTAGGTACACTTTTTTCTTTCGTTGCATAAAATAATTGTTTTATTAAATTGCTCAAGATTCTATAATAGAGAAAAGTGATTATTTATTTATGTTACTGAAGCCAGTGTTTTAAATAATGTGTCAGTTAGTTAGTACAGAATTCTTTCCAGACACTCAACGTTTGCAGGGAACCGGGAACGTAAAATGTTCCATAATTTTTATTGGCATTGGCTAGACTCGTTCAATGGAAAGTTACTTTCGAGTTTGGCGAGCATGTGGTAAAAGTTTCATGTCAAATGTTTACCGCCACCGTTGGAATAATATGAACGCGTCCCTTTGCGGTGCCAATGGCGTTTTTAATGCTCATAGTTTTGTTGAATTGTTGGCGTTTTAGAGGGTGATGTTTGGGGAACTATAAATATTTTGATATAAACGGAGTTTTTATTTTACAAGTAGGAAATCGTTTTAAATGTTTATGTTCTGCATGAAAATAATATTAAATTATTTAATAAGGTACAGTCAGCAACAGAAGTCGTTGAACATAATTTGTTTCCAATATTTCCTAATCATTATCATTTACCATAAGTTACTGATTAATTTAAAGACAAAACAACTTGACATAATTGAACTACAAAAGTAGCCGAACGCTGTCAAACCATTCACTCCTAAACATTACTAGCGACAATTATTTATGATCTGTAGTAAATACAAATGTGGCTGAAATTAGCAAATTCTTTGTTTTATATACAAGCTTTTTTTTCAACAGTCCAGAATTTCAATTAAATTGTTATTTTATAACATACTAGCTTTGGCTCGCTACCCCGCCTGCGTGAAAATGTTCTTCAAGGACTAAAGTCTTGCTTTATATTTACCCGGGATAGAAAGTAGCATATAGCGCTTAAGAGTAATGTAGCTTCCTATTAGTGAAATATTTTAAAATCGGTTAAGCAGTTCCTGAGTTTAGCGCATTCAAACAAACAAACTCTTCAGGTTTATATAATTATATAATAGTATACATTGAAGTTAATAACCAGAATTATAAATTTTTAAGTACGGACAAAACATCATAATATATTAGTAAGTAATATTTTAACATTAATAGGAATAGGTTAGTTACATTTTAAATATCCTATTTTATAGAGCACTGGCCGGTTTAAGGAACAAATGTGTAAATTCAAAATTATTGTGGCAGGAGATTCTCTTTGGAAGGATTCAAAGCGTAAACGTCAGTTTCTTTTTCATATTTTTTCAGCCAATCCTTTACTTTGGTATCCATATTGAAATGATAACCTTAATCTGTACTCTTCTTTGGTAAGTGATTTATGATCCGTTTCAATGTTCAGGTGTTTTGTAAATTAGTTGCTGATCGTACCAAGACATGGAAATAAAAATATAAAAGAAAATCTTTCACTAAATCTGTATTTTTTTTACATTGTAGGTTTTTATTTTGTTTCTACTAAATTATTGCCGCCAAAGTAGTTTCCAGTTTCCACTAGTAAAGAAAGATCAAATAAGTTATGTTGCACTTTTCAAAATCGTATTGCACTTTTAGATATATTTCGATTTAGTGTAGTTCGTTAATTTCCAATCCAGTAGTATTCTGGATAAGTCAGTATATTTATTTATACTTAATTTATTTAAAATTGATTTCGATGACATTTTAGATTGATAAGCGATATTATATCATAAAAGTTTTCTAACACGTTTGCGTTTGCATTTCAGTGTAGCCGTTCGGTTTTCCAATAAGAATCGATTAGTATAAAGTTATTTGGTACACTTTGATCCACCTCTTACTGGAGAGTGATTAGCTTGGCTTCTTTATTCCAACGTGCACCTTTACATCCCGGATTTAATTCTTTGTAATGAGTTTTCGAACTGATTTTTTTCCATATGAATTCATTATTGATTTTCAAATTTATTTGGTAAAAATTTAATTTATGCCACGGTTAAGTATTTCCACTTGATGGCTTGACATATTTTTCAAAAGTTTTCGAACTGCATTTTTAAACGTGAATGGTATTTCATAGCTCTTCTCGGTTTTAAAGTTTTTCGGATTTTATGGCTCACTGGCCACACGAGTTCGATTTGGATTGGCGCTTTTCAAACGTAGGCTTTTACGTAGGTTTTCATTTATCGTTCTTCATGCCATTGTAGTAGGGTACAATGGCACAAGCCTGTCTCTAACTACATTATGATAATTTCACTTATTGAGCTAAAAGCCTTTTATAAATTTAAAATTCTTTTTCGTTAAAAATATTGTCACGCCAAAAATATTATTTCACGATAAAAGCATTGTATAAAATAACGCGCACCGCTCTCAACATAGTAAAATCGCATGTATTTTTAATCTGCACGGGAAACTTTATTTTTACATTTACGGTAGAAGAAAATTAAACGGTAACTTGAAATTTTTCAATATCATTAAACTGATTTTTAAAGGCTTTCTGCTGTCCACTTTTGAAGGGTGCGGCTTAAACTTCTTTTATAAACGACGTATGATATCAAAAGTTCCACTCTGTCCTTTTCGGGGTAAAAATAGCCTATTCGTATGTTTATTCAAGGTTGAGTCTATCTAGTTGCAAAAGATCATTAAAATCCATCCAGATGTTTCTGCACTTATTTCGTACAAACATCTTCATATCAAACTCTCGCTTAATATTATCGAATAAGATATTAATAAGATGTAATGTACTAACATTGTTTAAAATACTAACATTTGAATTATGGCTGACTATAATGACCTACATATTCTGAACGATAATTGATACCGTGACTTTGGTAAGAGTATAAATTATTACGCATCAAATTACATGGTTATTATTATACTATATAAAGAATTATACCAAGATCTAGTGACATAAATACATTATTTTACAATATTTTAAAGAGAAAACTAAAAGCATCCCTAAAATAATTTGCGGTGTCCGAGTTTGTCATTTCTAATATCATTAAACTAGATAATTTTCAGTTGTCCGCTTCCTACACTGTAATTGCTGCAAGAAATCGTATATTTTGTTTGGAAAATGTTGGATATAATATTGTATTTAGTAATTTAGTATATGTTACCCTTCTATTACACGTTCAATTGATATAACTATTTGATGAGTGGTTTTACTGTAAATTGTTTTATTCTTTATTTAATTGACTCTATTGAAGAGCGTTCTTAAGGATATTGTTGAGGTCCTAAATGTATTCAATTGTAAAATCAGGAGTATTTATTAAATTTATAAAGAACCGCAATAGCCGAGTAACTAGCTGCTTGTTCTATTTTCTAAACAACTGCCTTTATTTTTCCTTACATCACGAGTTGCGTAATGCCAATAACGTAAATGAGCGACAGTAAGAATATGTTGGAAAGTTAATCTAGGCCCATTTAATAGATGCGATCTTACGCTTCGCCTTAGATCCGATGAGTGTTCCCAGATTTTCTCCTTACAGCCTTGTTTTTCTCTATAAACAAAATGGGATTTTTAGCCGGTAAAGTAGACTTTTTCTTTTTAAAAAGATACTTTTATTATACCATTTGCGTTAATCCGGCACGTTCGCTTTGATGTTTTGTTAAAACTCTATGTAAACTACTTTAAAGAAGTTTATTTAATTTTGTTAGGTTAAACGTTTTTGTAGCATGATATGAATAAACATGACTACACACAATTTCATAGCTTTGCTTCAAAGAATAACAAATAATATTATGTATAAGTAAGTACTGAAATTTGGAACGATTAACAACAACTCCAATCTATAGGGGTATTATCTATTCGCATCGTTGCCTCCAAGTTCGTCTTATGATTGTGTATATTAGAGTGACACAGGTGTCACTAAGTACGCTAAATGCATTATCAAAGTTAAAGTAACAATTATTATACATCAGATATTAAGTTAGCAAGCGACACTCCGGGCGCCCTACTTGTCTAACTCGCTTGCTTGTAGTCGACAGGTAAGATTAAGTGCGATTTACAAAACAGTATAATTTTATTTTGTCGCTGCAAACTTGTGACAAGGCTGATGAATGAGTTTGTTGTACGGAGCCGCCGTGAAACTGGAACACCTGCAACTAACGGATTCTATTACACCATTGAGAATACTTTATCTATACTTGTCTTTTCATAAATCTATCGAGTTACGCTCTAAATGCAATATTGGTTCAAACATGTTGCAGCCTCATATTCCTTGAAGTGTAGCTGAAGCATGTTTTTGGTTTGCAGAGTTTATTTCCGTCTTATATTTGCGTGTATTATTTCGAATAGAAGTCAGAACATATGATACCCATCCTATAGAAACTACCTCTAAATCAATGAGGTAACAAAATTTTAAAAATAATACATAAATAGAGTTGTAGGATATAATGTTAAATTTAGTTTTTAAAGTGTTCCAATTGTTGCAGCGAAACTGGACGGTGTGAAGACGTATATGCGCATGAGGCGAGTGCCAACGCACCTGCAGGTGAAGGTCATCAAATGGTTCGACTACCTGTGGCTGACACAAAAGTGCTCAGACGAGGAGAAGGCGGTTTCCTGTCTACCAGACAAACTGAAGGCTGAGATTGCTATTAACGTACATCTCGACACCTTAAAAAGGTAATTGTTACAAGTTTTTCAACTATCGATAAAATCCGAAAATCCAAAAAAATACTAAGTATAAATGTATATAACATAAATTATATAATTACTACAATGCTATCGTTAGATAGGATAAAAGACCCGCTATACATTTACCGGGATGAAAGTAGCCTATGTCCTTCCCAGGGTCTCAAACCATTTTCATATCAAGGCATCGAAATTGTGTCGATAGTTTTTGAGTTTATGGCGTTCAGAGAATAGATGCGGTGGCGGTGGACTTTGCTTTATAATATATTTGCTATTTTGTGTCTTTTATATAACAATCCATGTAAAAATATTTGTATCATTCATAGAAGAAGTGAATTAAACCACAGAATAATGTTTATCAAAATTAGAGTAGACATGTAACATCATGCCGAGCCGCCGCGCTGTGCCGAATAACTTTATAGATAGGTTGATTTTGCGAACGACAGTAACAAAGGACTGCCTGAATTTAACTCTGCGTATAATGAAGTTGTCACTAGATCAAGCAAATTAGTGGAAGCACCCAAACGTCTTAATCTTTAATTCAGTTTGTCTTTAGTTTGAGTTCGGTTTAAGGCAATCGAGTGAAATATTATTGAGCAAGTATTTCTCCGCTATTCAGCCTTCCGAGATGTAATATTCAATAGAATTTAATTAATTGAATACCTACATTGGAATTGGTGCAGATTTTTGAAATTCGCTATGCGTTTCCAACAATTGTGAAGGTAGTCAGTTATTGGTTTTGAATTATTCGCATTATTGAAATATCCTGTGTCTGAATTTTGAATATTGATCTTAGTAGCATTTCTTAATCTGCATCGAATATTTTATTCCATACAAAGATAAAGATGTTAATTTTTATACAGTCAATGTAGATGTCTACTCGGCATCAGGCAGTTCGTGCTTAACATTCCGTGATGTATAATTAAAAGAGAAACATTCACGTTTTACGTCCATGAATTATGCATAAGTGTACTTTTATACGATCCGTAAATTTTTGTCGCCAAATGGCTCTTGCGAACGTTTCCTCTTTTTGTTGAGCCCTGTTTGTGAACAGTTTTTACTGTCCGAACCCGTAACGTGCACAAAGTGTTTGTATTGCTAATGTTATGCACGTATTATGAGCAAAATAATTAAATTTTGCGTTTGTTCCTGCAGAGTGGAAATCTTCCAGAATACAGAAGCGGGCTTTCTATGTGAGTTGGTCCTAAGGCTCAGGCCGGTGCTTTTTTCACCTGGTGATTATATCTGTAGGAAAGGTAATTGCATTTTATTTTATTTGTTATTCAACATGTGTGGACTTATTTGTAAATGATTTAACATCATGCAAATGTGTTTTGTAGGTGAAGTCGGCAAGGAAATGTACATAGTGAACCGAGGGAAGCTGCAGGTAGTTGGTGACAACGGGAAGACCGTCCTGGCAACTCTAAAAGCGGGTTCTTATTTTGGCGAAATTTCCATTCTGAACATGGGCACGGCAGGTAAACAACTTGGTAAATATCGCCACGGCCCGAGACGCCACGCCATTATTCTTCTGTATGTTTCAAAAAAAGTTTCGAAAAGCAAACGTTGAGAGGAGACGCTGCAATCAGGCCGAGGGAGCGGCCGCGACGTCAACAGGTTTTGGGACATCGTCGATAACGTTGTCATTATCGCTGCCCTTCGTCAATATTCCCGCCCTCATCACTTTAGCTTTCCTGGTGTTATAAACAGGCGATAATTTGACAAAAGGCTAGCGCTAATTGGCTCGTTTCGAATAAATTTTAGGGAATGCTTTTAATTAAATTTCTATTGATTTTTATAAGTATTCGCTTTTAGACTATAATTTCAATTATTTTATATTATAAACGGTTTCCTTTTCATATCGATACTTCAATCGAAGAAATATTGTATGGTGAGCTTTTTCTTACTTTTATTATGATTTCCGACATTGGTGGCTTTTTGTTAGAACCTCTTCCAGGATTTGTAGCGTCTTGTGAGATGTTTAATTTGCGTTTTAGTTTAATCTCCTTTGGTTGTATTGAAGGCAGTGTCCCCGATCGCTTTGCATCCTCCCCGAATACCTCGTATTTTTGGCGTGACTTCTTGGTGCATGTTACCCTAATGATTAAGTGTCACCCACATAAAAACAGGTTTCGTATTTTGACTTGGCCTATCGGTTAAGTTTTAATAAACTTATTTTTTCTAACTTCAATATCCTACGCATTAACTATAGAAGCTTAGCTCTTTTAAGAATTTACGATACTACTTATTAATTTTTTTATTTACTAAAATACGATTTTTCTGCTCTAAGCTTTGTCTTTTTAATGGAGCACAGATTGAGAACCCCATAGAGAGCTTGTTATGATTGTTTTATGAACAATTTATTTTTGAACTATTGACTGGCTCCGGATTGACCCACCCTGCGTGTTCGTTAATTGAGGTAGATAAATTATTTATTGTTATATTGGCTTTATCTTAGCTCTCATAAATTTTTGTCTTTCTCGAGATTGTGTGAATTGAACCTGTTTGTGTTTTTCGGCCGCGGTGCTCGGTTGTTCCGTCGTTCTTGTGATCTATTTTGGCTGAGACGAGGTAAGGGGTGTAACATTAGCCAGAATGGGTCATGAGGTTATCGGGCCGAGCACCAGTTGGCACGGAGTGTGTGGATGACACGTCGACAGGCAACCGTCGGACAGCGTCGGTGCGCTCCGTCGGCTACTCGGACCTATTCGTGCTGAGCAAGAAAGACATGTGGGACGTGTTGAAAGAGTATCCGGCCGCCAGAGTTCGCCTCGAAGCCATCGCCGTCAAGAGACTTGAGAAATATAAGAAAGCGCCACTAGAGAAAGGTATCGATATATTATTTGTTTTTTTTTTAAGTTCTTTTCTATAATGCTTAGTTCATCAAATAAGATGATGCACTATATAAAAGAACTTCTAAAAGTAAACATTCATCAGTGTTTACTTTTTTTTTAATAATAATAATACTTCTTAGATATTTTAATAAGTATATTTATTGTAATGGTCAAACAAAATGGAACGCTACGATAATTGTAAAACAATATGATCTTGTTGAAGTGGCAATGGGGCGGTGTCAATCGACGCCTGGGCTCGTGGAGACCAGCGGGCGCGTGCCCATAGAGGAGATGCAGCTCCCGCCCGCGCCGGTGCCGCCCCCCCTGCACTCCTCACACCCGCCTTCCTACCGGGACCAGCTTTATAGGTGACTTGTAAATCGAATGCATTTTAATATTATTTAAGGGATAGCAAACGATGTACTATCTCGTACAACTTTATTGGGGATTGACTTAAAAAATTTCGTTGTTTTAAATTGTTAGTTATTGTCATAAAAGTCAGTAGTACCTTCAATTTTGTTTTTAAAGCTATCGGAAATGGTTTAAAATTCTATTTGATTTGGCAGTTCGTCAGTAAGCCCTCTTCGTGTAGCATCTCCCGTAGCGTCGTGCGCGTCGAGCGCGCGGAGTAGTGCGGCGGGCGGCGGCAGCGTCGCGGCCGGCAGTCTCGCGCCGCGTGTGCTGCTCGACTCGCACGAGGCGCTCGAGTGCGAGATTAAGCGTTTGCGCGAGCGACTCTACACGGTCGAAACAGAGAACGCCGCCATGTCAGCCAAACTCAGCCAGCAGCAGTGGGAGGTCGACCAAAGGTCATTTCATTCTTACTAGCTGTTTGTATTTTATTTAATAATATACAGCTCGTCGAGCATCGGTTACATTTTGCCGTCATGCTTTGTTTTCCTTCGTCTCGATTCTTTAGTTGGACATGTTTCTTTATAACTGTAGTGTAGGCTGGGGCAGCTATTGTCAAAGACGTAAGTTTATATGACACTTTTTGACATCTGCCCTTCTCGTGTGCGCCCACATTCCACTGAATACATTGTCAGACAAACAAAAGCCATTCACTGCCCGTAAACAATGTGAATGCTTGCGTCTTTGCCGTATCTGTTACTCTGTATGCTAGTAGATGAAAACTGAGGTTGTTACATATTTTAAACTATCTTCTGTAATATCCAAAATATTAATCTTTTCATAAACATTAAGAAAATAGTACATAAGTTGGCACTGGCACTAACAGTTAGCTTTATGTCTGTAAACGGAGATGATCAAATTGGATGATGCTGTCATGCTGAATACATTGTATAACTATTAGTATAGATAATTTGTCAATAGGTTGCAAGAGATCGAAATGCAGATATGTGGCGGCAGTTCGTTGAGCTCCCAGGAAGACAACGAGCGCAACCGCGAGAGCATCATTTAACGGCGCGCCATAGCCGAGCGGCCGCGGGCGCGCCCGCTGTCCTTGCCGCCTCTCCCGGTGCTGCGGCTCTCTGCCGTTTACTGACAGCCGGGCCCGCTGTCGCCCCCGCGCCACCCGCGCCCGCCGCACAACTCTCTCCGGCTGCCGATCTGTGTCCACTCGTGTTACTCGCCTTGTTGTCTCGTACTCTGGTGACCTCTGTGAACTATGAATGTACCGTGAACATTTAGTGTTTTTATGAATAATATTATTATGGAGTATTTAAATACGAATTAACTTTATCAAATTTATATATATATATACGACTCGCTGATATTTGACGAGTGTCGTGGAGTGAGATTTTGCTGAGACAATATTATCTTAAATTTAAAATTGTTTAGGTACATCAAGGTGTTTAGTGTGTGTGGTGTACGCGCGACGTGGATGGCGCGCGTGACGCGTCCCATGGCGCGCCGCGCTGCGCCGACTCGCCGCGCCGTCTGCGCAGTTTGTACTCGATATATTGCTTCTTCAGTTCGAGAGTTTTCTTCACGTTGCGTTGTCCATTCTTTGTCTGTTGTATCGTGAACTGAGTCCATGACTCGGTTTCCCGCAGGACGTTTGATTTATGGATTCTTCAATATTGTTGAAGTGGCTATAGTTATTTCCTCAGTACTAACTAATTTGTTGTTATCTATTTGGGTGTCCGCTAAAGTTATTTATGTACAGCGAAGTAATTCACTGTCGAGTTAGTGCGTTTGTGTACAAAAGTTATCGTGTAGCGTGTAATCAATATTGGTTCCGAGTGACAATAACGGGCTCAGTGAACATGCTGTGTGTAAGGTTTTTATGTTAACTCATAAATAGAAGAGGAAATGGATATTTTCTTATCCATTCAATTTGAGCTTTAATTATTGTAATATCCCGGAAGACTTGAAATACATTATTATACCAAACCGATTTACGATCAAGTTACGTTTACACTGACCTTCATTTTGTTCATTAAGAAGTCTAGGGAATAGTTATTTTATTGTCTCTAAATTTCTTATAAACTATGTATATTCGAAAATATAATATTATTACGATTCTTAAACAATTTTGTCAGTTTAAAGAAGACATAAATCGAAAATAGTGTGTTGTAATTTGTTATATAAAATTGATTATTACCTATGTATTAAGGAGACGTAGCTTAAAACTGGTAACATGTCAGTTTTCGTAATTTAAAGATTACTACTGCCATATAAGAATTAAGTAGATAAAATGTTTTAATGTAAAAATATTGATGACGACTAAATAACATTTTGTACTTGTATTCTTTCTATTTATCTAAATTTGTTTTAAAATCGTTACATTAATGTGTCTACATAAATGAATTTTATTGTTGAAGCTTCACCGTTCCTTTGAACAGAGTTCCTTTAATAGTATTCATTTCACTCGTGTATTAAGAAACAAAACAATACCAAAAATGTGGAAGTAAAATATTGTAATTCAACACTAAGTAAATTGTAAATACTTATTCTAATATCTATGATACGTGTTTGTAAGCTGTTTTCATTGATACTGTAATTTGTTTTAAAAGCCAAAGTTACCCGAAGGATTGTTGGAAGGATTGGAGCGCGGCTTTGTTGAGGGATCATGATTTGTTTTTATGGTAAACAAGCGGTCAGGTGGCAGCACGCGGCGCCCTGCTCTTCGCTGGGTCGCGGCGCCTACCGCCCAGTACCATGCTCTATTACTTGCAATCTACATATACATTGTAACGGTACTGCGCTACGTGCGTTGCCTCACTCGACTGCATGCAGTTTACTTCTGCTTACATACTCGTTAATAAGTTATCAATTGTTTCGGTCACTATTTATTTTAATAACGCCCCGGGATAATAGATAGGCGATAAAATTTTTAACTGTAAATAAAATATTTATTTATTGTTATTATATTCCATAAATTTTTCTTCTTACATATTTCTCAATTGTAAAATTATGAAAGAGATGCATTATGCGATGAATAATTATATATTTAACGAGGACGCAAGTGCTTTTTATCATATTAACTGTAAGCTTGTCATTCTACGATAGTGTAGCGGCGCGGGGTAAAAAAGAGCAGCGATTTATTTTGTTCATATTTTCCAAATATAATTATATTCATTGTTTGGCCACACGATTAATAAAAATATATTATACTTATTGATTATTGTTCTCGCAGCGTTGTTAATGTGTTATCTCGACGACGCGGCACTGACATTGAACGCTGTGCTCTTTCACCCCCTGCCGCACGTCGGACCACAGTTTGCTGTCAGCAGACGATCATACGGATTGTAATTCCTTTTGTAATAATTATAATAAGTGCTATTTATGAACTTCACACAAGTGGAAGTCAACGGAACGCGGTAATTGTATGAGTATTATTTAAAATGGTGTCGGAACGCGGTTCGGTAGTTTTGCAGTAACCAGGCTTGTGCATCTTAAATTGGAAATTCAATTATGTATCGCACATGATTCATTTTATTGTTAATAAAAAGATTATGATAATACCAATGGTGATTTTATTTATAAATTTCAATTTGTATTCCTATTTACATTTACTTTATGTACGTAAAGGATAGGCGTAAGGTCGATATGGACTATTACGTAGGTATTTTAAAATGAACTATGCGAAGCTTTTTAGTACAGACCACATAGATAAGTAGGTAAGTATAACATATTTTTTTTACACAATATCCATATTGAAATTGGATATAAAATGGACATGACAGACTCTGCTATGCTGTTTAGTATCATAATATGGTCAGTAACGTTGCTGGCGCGAAAAAAAACCGACGCGCCAGCTCGTCTTTATTTGACATTTCTTTATTCAAGAGTTGGCAACGCGCACGCCATTCCCCATACATAGGGAATATTTATCATTCGTTATCACTTCCTACCCACTACTTACATCTACAGTCGACCTTGCTATATTTTATAAAAAAACTAGCATTTACATGCGGCTCCGCCTCCGTGAAATGTTTTTTCAGGATAAATAATATGTTTCCAGGATAAAAAGTAGCCTATATGTCTTAAAAGTAATGTAGCTTATAAGTGAAACAAAAATTTTATATCGGTTTAACAGTTCCTGAGGTTAGCTGCAACAAACAAACTCTGGCTTCATATCTTTGTATATATTAACACGTTTTAATATTAATTGCAACTGTTAATAGTTATGGCATATCATTTTATCAGAATTAGGTGAGTTTTTTACCACAACTAAGGTACTTATTCTGTTTTATAATTACTACTTAGATGTGTCACAATTCACAACATATTTTATACTCTACTTGAACCCAAAAAATGGTAAAGAGACTTTAACTTAAACTACACTAAAATAACTGAGAAGAACCTTAATTTAAAAGTTATTTGCAAAATTCCTACAAAATTAATAATTTAACTTTGTTTTAAAGCACATTCTTATATTATTATTTTTCACACACACACAGCATCACGCATTTTATCCCCGAAGGGGTATCCAGAGGTGCAACCACTTTTCGCCAAGTGTGTTCCGTCCCAGGATGTGATAGGGGGCGAGCCTAACGCCATATCGGGCACAAATTCCAGACTCCAGGCTGATATTGAGCAGAAAAAACCCAATTATCACTTTGCCCGACCCGGGATTCGAACCCAGGACCTCAGAGCGCTGCCGTACCGCGCATGCAGTACAACTACGCCACCGAGGCAGTCATTATTATTTTTCGATAGATTTTATTATCTGCCATCATTGTCATGTTAATTTTCGTTAACATAAATGTTGATTATGTATAAAAAAAAAACGAATGATCTCTGTTCGGGCACCACCATTCACTAGAAGGTACGTTTTAACTTTCAGTATCCACTTCTAGATAAAATAATTCATAAAAACAACTGCAGAATACCGAAAAGTGCCGGTAAAACGATAGCACGTCTTTTGTAAAGTCCATTCGAGAAATGTAAGTTCCAGCTAAGTAATAAAAGTAATATACACCCTTTAGTGCACAAACAGCCCGTGAGATAGCTATTCAATAGTAAAAGAAACACTCTCGAGAGCGGCTCAGTGAGGTTAGCGAGATTCTCGCTCTCATTTAATATTTTATATCGTTCTAACGCGCAATCTGCTTCGCGGTTGGGCATCTGTTACGTATGTAGGTACTGAATTTTTGTATTTCTTATTCAGTACTTGCACGCGGCCGGTAATAAATATACACCACTTTCGGCCCTCATTTGGCATGTTTTTATATTATTGAAATCCCCCGTTACAACAATGTAATATCGCGGTTAAGCGGGTGCCGAGTAATTTCGTGTATCATCATTATATTTCGGATTATATGCAAATGCACGCCTGCTTATTCCACCTATTTGTGGCTTGGTTTTACGTTTCGCTTTTAGTTGTTTCAAACACTATTACTTATTTATATACAAGCTCTCCTTAAAAGTTTTCTTTTGGTAGAAGGTTTTAAGTTCGGCCAGTAACAAGGAGAGCGTACTTTGTGTTCGTTTGACGAGGGTTCAATACAGGATTTTGTTATCGACGCCAAGTATGTCTCCATTTATCAGGGAATGTGTCAAGCCGTCGGCCCCGGTGCGTAGAGAATAGTCGTGAGGTTAGCAAAATCGGGTGTAGGGTTTTTATATTATATCAAATAAAACTGATTTCTCAATGAATACATGATACTAAACTAGCGAAATAGTTTGAGACAATAATTGTTATTAGTGGACCGACAGTCCCGAAAGCATATATTTCAAATTAACTTATGTAGAATTAATCTTGATTAGTCATGTCTAGTCATGCGATGATTTATAATTTTTCGAAGCATTTTTAGGCTTATTGTTGTTAAAAGCGTTACCTTTTACGCACCATTAGGCCGTGTTCTTTGAAATCATTGTGACATACCAGAAGGCGGTCCCCCAGGGGCTATTTATAGGACTATAAAAAGGTACTGATGAAAATCATTCTCTCTTTTCCCCGTAGCTCGGATAACGTTATATTATAATGTAATAAGATTGATGACATTCATGATAAGAAGAACCATTTACCACGAGTTTCATACTTATAGTTTAATCGATTTAATAAATACTTATAAAAAATACTTATTAAAACCGCGATAAAATTCGTAAAATAGTTTAATTTAAATGTCTAACATTCGCGTAAACTTAAGAAATCATTATACTTATGAAAGGTTACCTTTTCGCACAATAACTTTACTTAATATAATTATTACGGCACGATAATCATTATGCTTCGTAAGTGCGTCAGGATGCTGCAAAATAATATTAGTGTTATGTAAATCTAAGTCAACATCGTCCTATACTGCGGTATTTTGAAACAGAAGGTAAAACAAAACTAGTGAACTTACGTATAAGGACGCTATCGTAAGCGGAATATGCGCAAGGAGTTAAGCACGTAATTGATAATTCGCTGCCTCGTACAAAAATATATCTGACTTGGAGTTTCTTAATCCTCCAAGTTGCCTGCTAAGGAATATCATTCGTCTGCATTCCTGCCGCTTGGCTGCACTTAAATCTGAACCGCAGCGGCTGCATTGCACCGACACCTAATATATTTGCCGAAATTTTCAGATGCAGCTTTTTGCTTGGAGTATACGTTTATCGTATTCGTTTGCAGTGTATTTCGCAATGCTTTTTATTTTTGCCTTAACATTTTTTTAATTCGTTGCACCTATTCATTGTATATATGTTCGGTTAGTAATTTATTGTTCTATTTCTTTCCTCAGTGGTTCTCGTAAAATTAGTGTATGATTAAAATATAATTTTAAATTCTTAATGGCAACCCGTTGCAAGTGACAACTTGCATTCGACTTCTAAATTCGTTGTAGTTCTTTATTTCAATAACAATATAAAATATTCGCATTATAGTTTATTATATTATTGCGTCTAAGATTTTACTTCAGTACTATACTAGTAAACTTATTATTCAACCAAACTGGTATGGTAACCTTTTAGGGTCGGTTGCTCGTTGGGCCAACGATCTTATTACTATTGATCCGAACTACTCACTTCCCGCTCCATTTATCCCATAAACAAAAGGAAGATGTACTAAAATGAGATTAACCATTTACTGCCATTTTAGCCTTAACATAGAATAAACTTATAAGCTAAAATTGTACTATATATTTTTTTAATTAACCGTAAAGTATGAAATAAGAAAACTTTTATTTATAAAACAAAAGACGCCATAAGTCGAATTAAATAGCCATTACTGAAAACAAAAGAGCTTATTGCATTATATTCGAGAAAATTAATTAAGTATATTAAAATTTAACGTGATATCGTTTAATATTACTGCAGAATATAAAATTATTTGGCAATGTTTACCGGGTTTGAAATTATTACCAAAGAGAATTTTCCGGTAAGCGACGATGCGGACATACTAAACACGTGGCAAATATTCACTCAAAAGTAACGTCGCTAAATCAAATCAATTTCAGTTTCATAAAATACAGCAATAAAAAATTGCAATAAGAGAGTCGTGGACCCGAGTTTGATTTTCGTGGGAAAGGATTGACGTTCACATTATCCAATTACGTATCCATTGAACGTGATTACATCCCTATCTTGTTTGTTACCTTACGTGTTACGACTATAAAGCCTATACAGGGGCCAACTAATCCGAGCCGAAACGTTAAAATCACGTAACTGGACGTGGAAATGTTTGTTTATACAACTCGTAATATGGTATTGGAGAACATACGTACAACTAATTTTATTTCCAATGGGGTAGGCAGGGGCGTAACTGGTGTACTCACTTTCCGCCATATTTATTATATTTTATTTATTTATTTGGACAATCAACAAAACATACACCGTACATAGTTATTTGTTACATTTTTGTAAGTAATTGCTGCAGTACTGCTTTAATTACAGTCTGTCATAGCATGAACATATTATCACATAATAATAAACAATAGGCTGCACCATAAGTGCAGTATATTCTAAATAATATGATGTGAATTGTTACAGGAGCCCTATCGCCATATCGAGCATACATTTTAGACTCCGGGTTTATACTGAGCATCTAAAGCAGTCAGATAAATAAGCTTTTTGAGAAGACTTTTTCAATTTATATTAAAAGGAAGTAAATCCATTGAATAGTAGCGTAACTTAAGAGTGAGTTTAACGTTTCCGATTGCGCCTGTTAACGAGAATGTTTGAAAACTTTCAGTACCTCCGTCTGTTGGAGACGCTGATAGCTTTGTCATGCATATCGCTTGTTCAAGTGACAAGTCTGAACTGTGAGTTTGTTATAACTTGAGAAGTTGAAAAAAAAAATGTAGAATGTTGGAACTATCGATCAAGACTAGATAGAGTCTCGTGTCATACAAAATATTGCATATTTATACATAACATTTATTGATTTACAAGTTAATTACAAAAAAATATTTAAATTAAAAATACCAACGCAATTTAAACTTAACGGCTAGGCGTTGAAAATTCTGTACACAATAACATCGATGGGTATTTTAACAACATGAATTATTTTAATTAATACAGCAATTACTTTGGTGTTCGACCCGTAGGTACAAAGTGTTTCCCAGTGGAAGCGGTGTAATCACGGAGGTGGTTTTATTTCACTTGCCGCCATTGAAAATCCATTAAAATTTTAATTCCTCCACCAGGGGGAGAGAACGAAAACGTCGTAATAAAGCAGTAAAAATTCTTACTCGAACAAGATTCCTCAAAGGTACACTCGAGCTTGCTTGTAATAAATGCTATTTGTCATGACATTGCGAATGTGTAATTATTTTATTTTTAAGCTATCGTAATGTTTATTCATTTTATTTGAAATTTATTGGGAAAACCAACGAAACGTGGACGTCTACACTTAATAACTGCATCTACAATATACAAAATATTCTTATCAATCGAGTCATTGACGCGTGATGAGTCGAGTATTACTTCAAAGCCCTAAACAATAATATACGACACTGAACACTCTTATATAGTTCTATCAAAACAAACTCAATAGTAGCTTAAAGTAGTACACATAGGTACTTAAAAATCTGTTTTCGCGTAGTAACAATATATATCTCTTTATTTGTTAATAATCGTTTGAGTCTGCCCCTAACGATACATCAAGGCATTGGTTGCGGATCGAGCGGACGCGGCATAGTAAGGTAGAACGGACGTCAATACCTTTGGGCAGATTCGGTAGATAATAGACCCTCTTTTACATTCGCCATGCAATAAAATCTGTGTAAGCTATATTTTCTAACAGAACTCACTGTAACCTATACAAAGGTTTCTTAAAAATAAAATATACTTCGTGGGATGTAAACTGCGCGTGCATAAGTTAAACATAATGTGGGTAAAACAAAATTTATACATCAAATGATTTCTATGTTGTTGCCATAATAACTTCTATAAATGACAATCATACAAAATAAAGAGCTATATCCATAAGCATTAAATTCTAAACAGTTTTTATGTTTTCAACTAGCCCGTATCGACAACATTTATAAATAATAAACCGTCAATTCAATTTAATCATTGTCTTTTATGTTTATTCGGGAACAATGTTAACGCAGGAACAATAGACTCTGCAAATACTATTTGATTTGAAACGTTTTGTGCATGAGCGCTTATGCAAAAATAAATAACGTGTGGAGAGCCACATGAGGGAGGGTGGGTGTGTGACGTCACACGGAGGTGTTATATTTAGTGCTTCTATACAAACCTCTGCCAGCTGTTGCAGGTCTTAGCTCAGTGAAATTCTTCATGTCTGTTTTATAGATCAATGTCTCGATACTTTCAGCTTTTATGACTGAGATATTTTCTTCTCGTTGCTCTGTCCGTGTAAATGCTCGTATTTGAGACAAAAAGAACAGACCGTAGCGAACTGCTCTCATTTCGCAAATCCTTTATTACCCCGTAGAAGTAAATAAACGAAAAGTTTAGGTTTGTAATATTAGTAAAACTATGCTCAAGAACAGATTTGCGACGTTAAAAGTAAGTTATACCTAACAAAGTCTTTATAAAAACCTTCACAATCATCCCTGGTAGCTATGGCATAATTTATTGGATCATTATTCACTTCTTTGAATTTTGATAGACCATGATTCCCACCGTTATGAAAATAAATATAAATTAGAATTATAAGTAAACAAAAACAGAAAATAAACATCATTTATATGATAATGTTCCAAAAATATTTCCCATTTATTTACTGAGAATTTAACGTACAACATAGTCACGGCGTTATCATGTTTATCTTAAAAATATGCAAGACAATTTGCATTTATAAAGAAATGTAAAGACGGTAAACATTTTCAGTACCAGAATATTGAGTGGAGACAAAGGGCGTGACATTTTCCGTTTCAAATTGCATTTTACCCCGGTTTAACGTGTTTCACAGCTTTTCTATGATCATCAGTTTGTTTGGGATCATGTAACTTTGTGAAGCTACAAAAATAAAACTCTTTCGATAAAGAAATTAACGATTTTACTTACTTTTTATTAGGTTAGGTTAGGATGTTATGTTGCTTGATGATAAATCATGTCTGTAGACCATAATCATCTATTTATCGCCAACTCCGATCTTTGAGGAACGTACAACAGAGGTAAATCAGGGATTCAGGCCGCCGGCGGTGTGATTTGCCGCTTGATATGCTTAAGCAAAACAGTTACTTGCTATCAGTTTTCTGTGACACAGCGGATCGACACCATATGCTAGTCGACATCGACACCACGTGCTAGTCTATTCGTGTTATAGAGTTGATTGTAGTGCGACAATTACTTACATTTCGATTTATTTATAAAATTTTGTGTTCTTGCAATGTAGACTAATTAAGTGACCGGTGAATCTAACTATTTTTGAATATTATCTAAGTGTTACTGTTAAAGGAAAGCCAGGTAATAACGACATTCCCAGTAACAATCTATAGCGAAAAATAATAAATCGAAGCTCAATGTTTGAATTTCCACGTTTGAGAGTTTCACGTAAACCGATATCCACACAATTCATTTATCACCTAGTTCGAATTTTCACTCAAAATTTCGATGACAATAAATTATCCAGTTAGGTTTACAGGCATCTATAATGGTTACGTTGAATTTAAATTAGAGACTTTAATGTTAACGGCAGGAAAGTAAAAACCATTTGTCAGCGAAAAAGGGTTTTTAAAGTGTTACGGGTTAAATTAAAAATATCTACATTTTTTATACTTTTTTTTTACTGTGGGTTGCGTTAAAGTTTTTCTATTCGCGTTTTTTTTTAAGAACATGAGTACTTTGTTTTATATAGTCGTATATACAAAATCTAAGCATCGACGCCTATTTAACTATTTAAAAATAAGTTATTCGTAATATGTATTTCAAGGTTGTCTTAGAAACAAATTCGCTACCTATCCTGTCGGAGCGAAATCGGACATGGAGATAAGCGGGCGATTTCAATCGTGCCCTAGCTCTGCTCAACCCTAAGCAGGATAACGGGCGTGGAGACGTGTGCACGCGTACAAAACATATATTTCTCTAACATGGATCCAATCTCAGATTAGTTCTATAAAACAAACGATTTAACCCTGCCAGAAAATTAACGAAGCACCATATTTTTCCGTTTTATCTTTGCTTAATGTTTAAGATTGGTGTGATTAATGGTACATTCCAACATTTTTATTGAGATAAAGCTTACAGGGACTATATTCTACATAAGACATGTCTTGTTCACTGACCATTTATGTTCTATCTTAAAACCTAGGTTGATTTATAATCGCATTAAATTACTTATCTTTACAGTGAATAAAATATATCAACGCATTTTGTGTTGAAGAAAACATAAATTCACCATAATTGGACAATACTAGATAGCCTTTTTATTTAAAAGTCCTGCCATAAATTATTAATTATAGAAATGTAACACTAACTAACGGGACTAACCGTAACCATGCAGTTATTAAAATAAGAAGAAAGAAGAATTGAGATTGCCTCAGTCGCACTGAAGTACTACTGGCTTCGAATCCCGAGTCGGGCCAAAAATAATTGTGTTTGGGTTTTTTCATCTTAAGAATTACTTAGTCGCAGCTCGGAGTTAGTAAGTTGGCGATGTGACGCCCCCATACCTCGGAAAGCACGTAAAGCCGTTAGTCTTACGTCTGATCTCCGGTCATGTCAGACTGCCGTCTCACCGGACTATAAGGGTGGAGTAACAGAGAGTGCACTTATGTATTACGCATACACCAGTCCACTGTAATGTCTCCTATGTACCTGGCTGATTTCCGTTGAGATTGGCCGAAATTCATAGAAGAGATTCATTAAAGTAAACAGCGTATACCAAAGGTTTTTCTCTGTCATATAATATACCGTTAATCGGGAAGAAATTCAAGCGGGAGGAGAAATGATTCAGCTACCTCTTTAAAGAGGGTCATTAGCTCAGTGGAACGCGGACACCGCAGCGGGCGCGGCGGGCGCGGGTACCGGACAAATCGACAACATTTACATCGTGGTCAGGCAGCTTACGAGCCCGTGGCTAATGGACCGCCTTCGTATCAAATTGCTACTGTGTGGAAATATTCCTCAGTTCTATACCGCGACATCCACTGATACTTGAGATTATCAGAACTTTCCACGTGACATATGATATTAGCATTTGCAGTATTGTATGTTAATAATTTGGATGTTGATGGTTTGTAATTGATCAAGAAATTTCTATTAGCCTCTTTATTGTAGGTAATAAGATTATGAATAGCTAACATTATTAACATAATAATATTTTATGTTAATAAACATTTATATGCCTTTTGTTGTAACAATTTAGTTCGTTACCTATAAACTTTATGGAATAATTTAAACGCTTGCATGATTTTTTTATAACTCAATTATTACATAATTATTTTACTTTCCCATAATTATAGTCTTTCCTAGTTTGCCCTACGATGATATTTTTTAAAAGGAACGTTTGAAATGTGATAATAAAATGTGCAGAATCCGTCGTGCATTCGGGGACTACGTACTTTTACATACAAATGTGAGCCCTGAAGAGGCGTAGAGGGCGCGTGTAACAAAAATGCACTGATTTATCTTGGATAACCGCGTTAATAGGGCCGTTCGTGGATACGCAATTTATATAAATCGGGTAAACATTCATTTTGTGAAAATATTACCGAGAATGACTACGTTATATTAAGTTATATATAAAAAAAGCGGCCAACAAACCGGCATTATGACGCGCTCGAACTTCATCAAGCATTCATTTTTAATTGCGTTTTTCCAAGTATTGTCACAACTTACTTTTTTCACGTCCTATCACTGAGATGAGAACTGAAACTTTTAATATATTTTCATTAAAAGAAAACATTTTAGGTTCAATGACTCCGAAGGGAGCAATGAGGCGCATTGGGCCGCGAGCCAAATCAATATACACGTCGTTCAAAATTAATTTTATCCCTTGCGGGTGATTTAATGGGCATTATTGGGGACATTTTTGTTTTATTTTCGCGATTTGAATTATTGATAAACGAATAATTGTTAGGTCGTGTTTTATTAGCTGTCGCCTCGGTTGTACCTTGAAACCGCATAATTTACATTTATTATTCCGTGTAAAGGCTACCTAGTCTAAATTACATAACAGTCTTATAATGAAATTTCAAGTATACAATAACATACCAAACATGATGAAATATAAAATTACAATAAACCCGTTATCTTATTTGCTTTATAGTTTAAATTACTGGAGTTCTCAAATATTCCACCCCTAATGCCCAGCCCCTACAATAAAGGTCGGCAAGGTACCCACAATTTCATAATATATAAAAGAAACATTCGCGCCGTTTGTCTATCGTTATCATTCCTTTACATTCAATGTACAATTTCTCTAAGCTGTCATGCCAAACCGATTTAGTGGTCATCAAAATTAAAAGAATCCAAATAAAATCCTTTATTTATAACACAATGGTTTAGTTAAAGGTATTGATTACATTTCCAGCGGAGAGCGGGTACCTGTAGTGTTCAGTTTTTATCTTTTTGTTATTTACAGCCGTCGGCGAGCGGGAAATTCGTATCGACCGGTGGTTTCCTTTGTCTTCGTTTGATTCTGAGCCAGGTTGAAACTCTTCCGTCATTGATTTATATAATATTATACATATATTGTTATAATAAATTCACGAACAATGACTAATATCGTCAGTAAGTGCGATTGCGTTCTTTGCCCTATTTATTTCGTTACAGAAGTTAAATGGTACATATTGTTCTTTACTTATATAGCTTTAATTTAATTAACCGCATCGTCTACTCAAATTATATTAGCAGTAAGCCCACAACACTGAAAACATTTTTTTACAAAAAATACTCTGCGGTAGCAAACAATATTTGCACAATATTTATCGACCTTAAATATAATAGCCGAACCTATCGCTACAGAAGCACAAATTTAATTGAACCGTTTTTTCTCTAATGATGTTTATTTTTGCCGCAATGGCGTAAAATTTGAATAATGTATATGGTTCAAATATTTAAAGAACTGTCGATTGTGGTCGCACGATATATTTCATTTATTTTCTGGTTCCGGTTGTTTTATGGTCTTTGGCGGATATTACCGCACACACATTTTCTTTGAAATCTTATCCATGTCTTATGTAGTTATCTTCACCAGTCAAAAATATCGAATTGGTCTTTTTAATTTTAGATCTACAATTAAATCACGCCAACATTCACAATTTATAATTTTGGATACTACTGAGGGTCTGAGAAATAATCCTGTGGGCAGGAGTATATAGTTATGAGTAATTTTATGAACTATAGTAATATTCCGTTCAATCTATGTTATGAACCTATCTGTAAAATGATGAGTTCTGCAGTTAAAGCTGGTTAAAGTTATCGAAAATAACTTAAAATTTGTTTTACTTTGTTAAATAACAGTTTAGTTCAACCTAAAAATAACGTTTGTCGATGACAGTACCGTCCATCGGCCGTAAACGTCGTTCCAGCTTATATGGAATTTAAATTGGATTATATGGAATTTAAACCAACATGAATTGGATTCGTCAGTAATGAAATCGACGCCTGAAAATACAGTAAACTAACTGCAACTATGCTTGCCGCAATTTGATTGCCGTATTATATGTATGAACAGTAGAAGAGCGTCAAACTCAATATCATAATTTATCCGTTTAAATAGTATTCGACGCAATACAGTTTCATTCCCCTAGGTATTTGATTCTTTGTCGTTCCATTTTTAGTTTGCTAAAAACATCGTTAAAAGAGCTATAATGAAAATACTCTTTGAAGGCAAATATTTCCATAAGTAAGAAAATGTTTAGCGAACTTATTGCGGTATGCTTCAACTACTTTTTATTTTGATGTCGTCGCATTTTAGTTTTAAATTGTATTAATGTAGTTTTGTGTTAAGAGTTTGTGTTTTAACTTCTAAAACTGGAAATAAATGTGCTCCTATTTATTATTTTGATGTTATAATGGCTTACAAAATCTACATTTAGTGCAAATAAATTATTATAGCAATCGAAATTTATGCGATTCAGTTAGGAATGTGATTCTCAGCCTCATTAGTGCCAAAGGAAACCGCGAAGACAATAAATGGGTGCCATTTGTAACAGCTACACCACAATCCACCATGTTTATTACCGTGTCCTAGTCTTCCGAGTATTATTATATCAAATATTCAAAAAGATTTTTGGGCGCGTTCGTTTCATTTCTTTAATTTACATCCAGATCCCTCCTCAATGACGGAATAAATATGTGTAAATGAATCTGTTGCGTATTTATCTTATTCTCAAACAATTTAAGTAAAAGCCTGGAGTATATAAATGCTCTTACAAAGCCTAAAGCTTTATTTATCATTTATCTTCCCAAGTGTAGACTTGAGAGTGTAAATATATGTGGATCGGTGCTATCTTGCGGCTTGTCGAAAGCAGCTTCAGGTTTATAATGAAACATACTTAAACAAGACACGTATGCGGTAAATAATTCATTATGCGGCTGCAGTAAATGTGCGCGGATCTCTATGGTAATGAAGAATGAAAGTCAGATTTTTACTTTATTTGTTTGTTCTGTGAACACCTGTCCCGACCCGCCGCGACGAATGATGCTCACTTTCAGTCTTTCAGAAACAACCTCTGCGAACGACATAAAATATCATTTAATATCTGTTTATGCGAGACGTTGCGCGGATGGTGTCAACTTTTTGTGCTTGAATCACGACACATATGGCGACAGCGAGCTGTTAACATTCTCTATTCCTACAATTACTATAAAACTGATAGTTGCTTCAACATTTTCATTTCATATCATTTAGAACAAGTTTTAGGGGAACTTATAGTTTCTATTTATTCATTTACGTCCTTTTTGTGTTTACTACTAATTAGGTAATTACATAAATATTTATATTATAGAATTTAAAAGGAAATCTCAATCAAAGTATATTAGTAGCTTTATATTTGGCTAATTTGTGAAGCTGATTGCTGTAAAACAATCTCAACGTAATATGAAACTTGTATGTTCATTAATTCGAGTGATTGAGTATTTTAATCATGTATTTATAAGGAACAATCTTGTAAATATCGGCTAGATGGAAGGGGTGTGCAACATTTTGGACATAGCCAGCGGGAGACGGCTGACCGCAGTGCGGTTATGACGCTTCCATCGTCACTGTGCTATTGACGCCCGTTCACGAACAATGCACACTCTACTGTCGAATTAATAAGTTACCATTTCCCTCCGAGCCGTTCCTTTTGCCATGTACAAAAACGCTCTCTTTACTGAAACTGGAACGGAGATAATGGCTCTTTTTGTTGGACTTCATTCATTTACGTTCTGTTCGGTAAACTTGTACAAAATGGTGCGTTATTCTACATTTCGAGTGTATTAAAAAGTCACGGATGAAACCGTGCAAAAAGGCGACCTCACTCAAATGACGGACGAGTTGACAACTGACAAGCAGTACAGATATGTCGTAAGTCAAAGGGAAAATTCTGTTTTGAATTAAAATTTTGGATTTTTCTTCATTTATTTTCGGGGTCTTATTATCAATGCAATTTTTTCTAAAATGGTTTAAGTATTTTATAGCAAAATTTGTTGACGTACAGAATGCAAAAATATTTTAATAATGATATATACGTAATTCTATTTGATTACATATTCAATACATGGTATGAGTAAGTGGCGTAGTTTAAGTTAATAAGCAATGGATACGAGTGAGTTATAATAAACGGACCTTTTGTACACTGGGTTTCGGGCTGCGGATAGATTATAGAATTCACTCGTTAGAGTTCGGTCTAGATGATTTATAGTCGCCGGTGGCTGGCATCTATCATTTCTACCCTTGATTAATCATAGCGCTTGTGAGAAAACTGTTGTTCTGTCTGTTGTACTGAGCTTATCGAAGTGATATTAATCATTGTGACTGTGGGGCAGATATAGCCGCATGGAGTACGTGCAGTAAGTTTGTATTTAAAACACCTGATCACAGGGGCTCTATCAGGCGCGGGGCGTCGAGCGCCCCGGGTCCCTAGGATGTTCATGTATTATTCAAATTGTTAAATGATCGCGCGCTCTGGCGGCCAGGGCGCAAAGCCGCTCGTTACATGGCCACGACCTGGTACGCATTCAACTAATGACACCATTTGCCGAGATTGTCTGGAAACTCCTAAGACGTTTGCAAACTACGCTCTTTGAAATAGCCAAAAAACGGTTCCCTTACCCCGCGAAGTGGCTAACTTTTTCTATAGTTATCTTAGTAATCGACAACATTTCTGTTATATATTTAGGGGGTAAGTAGTATTGATATTAAAATCTCAATTTTTTTTTGGGCAAAGCGATAATGTCATGTAGTTTTTCCAATAAAGTACGTATGTGTTAAATCTAAGGTTTAGCAGCATCACCCGGCCACTAACTCCCTCCAGCTTTCCTAATTTAATAAGCAAAGCGAGCGAAAGTACCTATACTTAAATGTTGAAATTAAACAGCAATCATAAAATAAACTTTAACAATTTATGATGCCATTGCGAAGGGTTGTATTAATGGAATTTAAGTTGCGGGCGCTTTGGGTAATATATTTTCTCACACATACGTCTCACTAAGTTCTATTATCAAAGGTGACATGAACTGATCCCTGCAAAGTTGGGGCTCAGCCTAGCGGAATATATGAAATGCGTCTATTTAATTCTCATGGGAAATCGTACACCGCGGCATACCATTTCATATTAACAAAACTGTAATCTAACCAGAGCATCCCGAAGGGCCGGCTTCGCTGTGCTGAGGCAAACATTTTGTGGCCAATAAATTTTCTTTAAGCCCGTCTCATGGCAGACGGCCAACGCTACCTTATGCTTCTGAAATCTCATTTTATTTCTGAAAAGGTATCTTTAAAAAACGCAAGTGTATCTTATGTTCGCAAGTCGACCATTCATATGTAGTTTCGATGTCGCAAACGAACGGAGCTGAGGATACATCTCATCCCAATTTATCCGTACAATACATCTTGGGCTAACAACGTAGCTCGTTTGAGCTGCAGATAAAATGACGGAGCATATTTCAGACACTATCAATAACGTTCGCTGGATATCAGGGTTTCGTATCGCTCGCTTGTTTTGAATTTTATGTTTTTTATTTTCGTCAGTGAACAAAGTGAGTACCGGGGCTCTCGTTACGTTGGCGCGGTCTCTTGACGAATTGCGCGCCGACTGTCGTTGTGTGCGGAGAGCGGATGCCGACATAGTTCACTGTCTACCGTCTAGACGTCACTTGGATACTCCTAGCTCCGTACTTACATGCATTTGTATGCTACTGTTACTGTCTTTTTAACTAAAAATATCTATGGAATGTTTTCTATTTTGAATGTATTGGTAGTGAGATAAAGTAGAAAATATTAATAATTGCGATTAAAGGATGACATATAGAGTAAATAATATTTTAAAAGAAACACTTTTAGTTAAATGAATGTATAAAAGAATCTACTCTGTTATTTAATGATTAATTACTAACATAGTAGTCGGTCCTATCTTGAATTCCTTAAAAGAAATAGTTTTTCTTGGCTAATACCACTTTAGAATAATGAATAAATTACTTTAGAACACTTTAGAATATTGTTTAAGTAATTTTATGGTGAAATTGTGCAATTCAATCAAAACGTATTTTAACACAATCAATTAAATTTTAAATTAAAAACTCCCAACACAATTAAACATTTCATAACGCACAAACTATTCATACACTGCCGTCAAAGAGGAAAATAACAAATATAAGCTATTCATCGAATCCGTTTTGGTTTGCCTCCCTCTATTTATCTTGACAGGGAACACTTTAGTGAAACAAATACCATGGCGTTATCAGCATTGACGGACAGTTTGGTTATTGTATTCGCAGAGGGATGCGAGGGCCGACAGACCTTAATACACATAACCGCGGAAGGAATTTACACAATTATCACACCGAATTCGGAAGATAAAGTTCGAACCGTCATTAAAAGGGATAAAAGGCGGAAATGCCCATAAACGCTGACCCGAAAGAGTTTTAAATACCGATAGCCAGTGTTGTGTTGTAATGATGACTTATAATTGCTTCCGTGACTGTGCTTGAATTATTTTTATAACGGGCAATTGATTTTATATTCGTACTTATTATTGAATCCGGACAAGTGCGAATTGGACTTGCGCACCGAGGATTCTGTACAAACTTGTAGGTAAGGTATCTAACTTGACAAATATAACTTTGCGGTTCCATCCCTAGACACGGTTATTACATTAACCGCAAACAATAACTTTGTAGTAGTAAATCCTTATTCTTTGTTATTAAAATGCGTATGTACGGTTTTCCGATTTTCCTTTACATGTGATATAAGGCATTGCTTCTTGCCAAATTTTATGTTTCCGGGTCTACGAGAAGTACCCTATAGGTTTTGATTCCCTTATGAAATCGCAAAATATACGAAAATATTATTAACGGTAATATTAATATTATATATTTAATTAAGAAAATTTTACAATAATGGTTATAATCTAGGTAAGTATGTATCTAAAGTCATGCATGTAAAACAATTAAACAAAAAAAACAAATTTTGACTTTTCTACAATATTTGATATAGATTTCAACTTGATTGCTATAATATATGCGTTCCTGAAAAGAAGAGTCTTGACAGAAAAGAGAGACAAACCGACAAAAGTGTTCCTGTAGGATTTGATGTACGGAGCTCTAAAAACTGTTACAATTCTAATAACTTTACGTTATACACTTTGTTAATTATATCATAATGAGATAAGTATTCAAATTACCTTTCTAAACTATACTTTGATTGACAACGATTAGATAATAATTCAAGTATATTTAGAATAGTATAGATGTCTCTTCTGACCATTCACTGTATTTAATGATCAGCACACAAACACACTATCTTTTAGTCAAAAAAATAAACATTGAAATATTCTAATAAATTCATGTCTATTTCTTATTGATAAACCAGCACTCAGGTACTTGTTTCTCAAAATTATTGCTCAGAGCGCCAATAGCCATAATACAATGTTTGAAAAATAATCACGAGATTTTTTTTTACTATTTTTTTATTTATTTGTGTTAATGAAACAACAGACATAACTCAGTGTATGGTGTTTCTTATCGGTTACATCTTTGATCAATTAATATGACTTTATTTTATCTTCTGCTTTATTATTGTTAAATTGATTAAATGACAATAAAACAACCAAAAACGTTCCTTGCGATTTCTGTCGGAGTTAGCCTGTAATCTATATTCATTAGGCAAGGCAGGTTAGTATAATTCTGGCAAGAGTCAACGGAAGTGGTGTATTTCGTTGCTTATCAGTTATTTAGATTGTAATAGATTAACTTCCAAGTAAAGTGTGGTCGTATAACCAAGAGAAATTATTTAATTTCTAACGAATATCTATTATACATGGTATATATAAATGAAATAATTATTTAATGCACGTGTCCGTGTATCATTTCCCGACGGTACGATGCGTTTTAGGAAAGGTAGTAGTGATCGAAGTATTTCTATATTCAAATATTTTTAAAGTTAAAAAACACCGATTGTATTTCTAGCGTATTATAAAAAAAACGTATTCTAGAGAAGGGAGGGAAGTCATGTTTTATAACTGTTTCGGCTTGTACATTTTTATTTTAGTAATTAGTTCACATATTCATATATGGATGCAGATCAGTACCTTATCAATAAACTATTAAAATACTTATTATAAAATCACGTTTCGGTTGTATAAATTTTCTCAATACTGGATCCTCATGGATCAAAGAGTCATCTCTATGATAAAGATCTTCGGCATCATTCTAGCCAAATGATAAACAAAATATATGGTGCAGTGGTATAAAGCTGATCTAGTTGATCTATGCGTGCTGTAGACGGATTTTCAACAACGTGGCTTTACCTCACTGTGACTCATAAATCTAATTCGATATTTCTATTTTAATTTACTTTTTCAGACCTAAGATAACAGTAGCCTTAGG
This sequence comes from Manduca sexta, assembly GCF_014839805.1. Classification (NCBI taxonomy): domain Eukaryota; kingdom Metazoa; phylum Arthropoda; class Insecta; order Lepidoptera; family Sphingidae; genus Manduca; species Manduca sexta. The sequence continues at coordinate 9,068,363 of NC_051142.1, read as the reverse complement.
AGATATGATCCAGTTAAACATAAAAATAAGGGAATGAAACAAATTTTGAGAATCTACTTTAGAGCTGCGAATGATTAAGTGGATCTAGTCTAGGACGGTGAATGCCAGGGCATTCTACCGCCCGCGCCGCCGTCCGCCAGCGCTCCGTCTCGCCACTACTTTGTGTCAACGATAAGCTGTCAGCTATTTCCAAGCTAGTCGATTATCGTCACTTCAGGCTCTCTAAGAATAGTTTGTCGAATGCTCTGCTTTTTTATGTAGGCTTATGGCTAACAACTATTTTTTTCAGTAATTTACTAATTGGGATAGTCTTTAAAAATCTCTACTGATTTTTACTTTACTTTTATTGAAGAGTAGTTTATAGCAGGGGGATAACATAAACATTTTTTAATTATTTTTTAAACTAGTTTTATATTATAAAATAAG